>NW_026249939.1:0-512 GCF_024043165.1 Alternaria incomplexa
GCCTACAGTCGCGGGCAAGAGGCGCTCGAAGACTGGATAGGGACATAGGAGACTCTATTTCTTCGATAAGCATAATGACAGCTATTGCCTAATGCCTATAGGTGCGAGCTGAACTAACCCGTACTTAGAAGCTTTGTGCTATACATGACGAAATCTGGCACTGTTCTAGCGCCTCACGGCATTGCACGCTTTTAGATTCGCTTTCTTTTGCCAGATTATATAACTCGACGCTTAAGTCTTTGTCCAGCCATGGTGGGTATGGGCGGGTTCGGCACCGTGGTCGGCTGCATACACAAGCCGCGCTGCCGATGAACTATTGGCCTGAGCGGCATCAAATGGAGCGAAGACGGTAAAAACACCCTGTTCTGACACTGTACGATATACTCAAATAGGAATTGGCGATGAAGTCCGCTCCACTATGTATTACAGGTGGTAGAAAGTGATGTACTCGAGGTGCAGTTGTAGCCAGTTGCTTATTGAGCGCCCAATCCGCACGGCAGAGGGTCATGATC
>NW_026249940.1:0-503 GCF_024043165.1 Alternaria incomplexa
TAAAGCGAGAGACGGGCAAGCGTCTTGGGGTTGAACTACACACGCTTGACTACCGACACACAGCGGTTGGGATTGGGCGGGAGGTAGTGGGCGAGTCGTTTAGTAAAGGGTATCAAGACGAAGTGGGGGAAGTAGAAGAGGCGGAGATGGAGGAAGAAGAAGAGAGTGCACTGGAGCTGCAGAACTCGCGAACAACGGTTATGGGCGTTGGATACTACAGCGTACGGTTGGATATTGTTAAGCATCTAAGCGTGCGCTCGATGGAGACGTTCCGGCCGCTAAGCACGAGGTGGCATCAGTTTTTGGGGTTAGCGGGGGGGGACAGGGCGCAGGCAACATGGACAGGCGAACGCGTAGTAGATAGAACGAGGATGAGGAAGAGGCAGCGGCAAGAGGAGAACAGAATAGAAGGGCCGGGGCGAAGGGTGTTGGCGGTAACCACGCGGGAAGAGAGGGTTCGCAGGGCCATGCAGCAGGTGCTTAGGCAAGAAGAGGTTAGCTTC